>NC_135497.1:107944520-107990997 GCF_052857255.1 Amblyomma americanum
CTGCTGTCCCCCCTCTAGCGATACGGGCACTCGCAAGAGCGAGCCCTGTCTTGAGCAGGTCCAAGGGCGCCTGGCCACGCGAAGCATGCAGCCGCCACCGCCGCCTGCGAATATTTGACAGATAGGCCCTAAAGTACATGCCAGATATATATTACCGCGCAGCTTCCCCCCCCCCCCCTCCCACTTCTACATCTGTGCGTTCGTACGTGTGATACCAGCTGCAGCTATGGAGTAGCTGATATACGTTTGTAGCGGTTGAAGCTTTCCTTTCTTGCGCCTGCGTAAGGCATACGTGCAAGGCGTCTTAAAAAGCTGCGAGGAAAACCCTAATCTATCCGTGATCATAAATATGGCCAAATACTTCGCGCTCTCTTGAGAGCAGTTCGGTAGGTCTCCCCACATTCTATTGAGAAAAAAAAAGAAATAGGATCGTGTGCGCTCACGTTCTGCTACTGAACTCGAACAGGGGTATCGGTACGCTGGCAGACGACTGAACGTGGACAAAGTCTTCCTTACAGTTTCCAGACGAGCGACGACTTGCAGTATGTGCTGCGCACGCACATTTGTAGCCCAAACGTGTTCTGAGCGAGAATATCGATCGTGTCGCCGCTAGGGGTGTAAGTGCCTGAAAAAAGAAACTTGCAAAATTGGGGGGGGGGGGGGGGGGGGGGGGTATTTAGTTCGCATTTTTTTTTTACCGCCAAGAAGAAAGGAAAAAGCCGCCAAATTTTACAAACGGAGTTCGCTGCACAGTATTGCCTCACTACACACAGTACAATTTGGTGTAAAAAAGCTACTTAGGCGTCTGCTAAACGTCTAGAGCCGATCAGATGGTGGCAACGTCTCTGTAGCAACCACCCGCTGGTAACAGTTCGGTAACATGCGCGCGAAGCTGGGCAACAGGCTTGCGTGTGAG
Source organism: Amblyomma americanum (assembly GCF_052857255.1). Classification (NCBI taxonomy): domain Eukaryota; kingdom Metazoa; phylum Arthropoda; class Arachnida; order Ixodida; family Ixodidae; genus Amblyomma; species Amblyomma americanum. Next base: position 107,945,437 of record NC_135497.1, read on the forward strand.
CACGTGCAAAAACTTGCGCACGCGCACTCGAACCTCAACGCGGGCAAAGGTGCCCAAGCAAACGTTTCCCTACCCAGCAGTGACAAGCCAGACTGCTGGAACGCTTCTCGTCGATGACAGCATTTTTTCCCGAAAAGGTATCGCTGCATCTTTGTTTTAGCGCAAAATTATAATTCTTTACTTATTTCTGAGTCACAAAATAAATGTGTTCAGTCGAATTGCGCGTTCCCATTTCCTTTCTTTAGCTTTCAAATTTTCCCGAAGAAAAAAAAAGAAACGTTTTTTTTTCAAGCTTTCAAAATTTCTCGAACTTTTAAATCTCTAGGACTCGTCGCAAAATATCGACGGGGCAATGTGCCCGTCAAACTCGGCGCAAGGCCAGCGCGAGCTGGGCGACTATCGCGCGCAGCCCATCCCGTTCGGCGCGCACAATGGAGCGGCGGCTGTTTTTCGACGGGGCGAGCTCTTGGGCAAGGCTCGCCGTGAACACCAGCCAAGCTTCCCGTGCGGCACGTGTGTGTGTGTGTGTGTGTACGGCGACTCTCGGCGGAGCCCTCCGCACGAGCACCTTTTGACTCGCTTGTACGCCGAGCTGCGCAACCGAAATCGTTCGTCAGCGAGCAGACGCGTGAGCTTTCGCCGCGCCGCGGTGTCGCAACACCAGCTCGCGCGAGCTTGACAGAAGTACTATGCACGCCTGTATCAGCCTCTAGCTCGACTCGTGTGTCGCGGTGAGTTACCACACCAACTAAAGAGAGAGAGAGAGAGAAGCGCGGTCGCGTGTTGAGCCGCTAGAAAACAGGCGTTTCCAGTGGCGGTCAGGGGATGAATCTCGTTTAGTTTGGTTAGTTTTCCACTCCGCCAAGCGACAACCTTCACGTTCTGCAATGCGGCGAAGATGAAAACAACTCGCGTGCACAAGCAGGAAGTTGTGCATAGCTGGCAACGCGACGAGACGTTACGCAACGTTGGAGCGTGCCTCCCGCATGATGTCGGAAGTGGGAAGGAAAGGAAAGGCGCAGTAAAAACCGCTCCGTGAGGGAAGGGTGAAGGAGGAGAGAAGGTGGTGCCGTAGTGGAGCGCTAGGTTTTTCTGAGGGGCACTGATATTGCACAGCAAAACGGGCGCCTTTTGATTAAAACTCCATCGAAATGCGGCCGCTGCGGCCGGGATTCCATGACGCGTCAGCGCACTCCTGACTAGAACTGAACCTGGACGCGGCTCGTACACTGCGGTCGGCCGTTTTTTGTGCATCTGAAGGCACTCTCACATATGCGTTGTGTTTTCGGAGCCTCCTTTTGAAGGGCAGAAAAACCTTTGTTGACCTTCTGCACTAACACAGCCATAGCCCGGAAACCTGCCTGGCCAAAAAGGGGTTAGATATTTATCTATACAAGCGTGTTTTTTTTTTTTATCTCTTCACCCCGTCCCCTAAGCGATCACGAAAAATCAGAATACCTCTCGGAGCACCAGACCACCAGACTACACCGCATAACAATGGTGTAGTACAGTGTAGCTACGTTTGCCATTTCATAATTTTCCTTAATACGGGTCCATTGTTTCTGTTCGACTCGGTTGCTGAGACTTACTGACTTCTCTACATAATGAATGTTGCATAACCTTTTCCAGGACTACTTCGCTACACCGTGACTATATGGTAAAGATGCAAGAAAACTAACCTCAGGAACCAAGCCCACCCAATGCGTACTTCACACTGCCCGACAAAAAATAGGAAAGGTGAGCTTAACCTAATTACCTGGCGTAATGAAGAGTTCTCAAGCTCAAGGAAAAAAAGTTTGGAATGCCTTCTTTTACAGGAACTCGTCAATTTTCGATATTTCCCCGATGCACTTCCGCCAACGGTGCACTATAGTCTCTGCATGCATTCGTAGAAGAGTGAAGGTGGCTGTTGGGAACGCCGATGGCGCACTGCATGCGTTCGCGGCTCCTTCGGACGAGAGGAGCGCACCCTACGTCTGACGCGGGGAAGGGGGGGTGGGGGGGGGGGGGGGCGGCTTCGAGGTGGGCGAGACATTGCGCAACCCCCAATCTCGTACAACGTTCAGCAGAGACCATCTCTATAACATCTTCTCAGCTCCATCGCTTAACACAAAAAGTTGCAACTTAGGAATCAAAACTTGTCGAACGTTCCTCGTATTACGCAGCATGGGCTAAAGTAAAGAAATGTGGTCACGAGGAAAACCTACGATGCATGCAGAGAGAAAATTTGTGTTGTGTTGCGTTGGGTTTAATGACGCATAAGCATCTAAGGCTATCATGCGGCAAGCTCAAAGTATAAGAAATTTCTTTCTGCAGATTTTTACAAAGATGAAAAATTATGGCGCTGTAGAGAGCTTGAAAAGGTATTTCCTTCTACCTAGTATTCAGAGCAAAAACAAGATTTATAAATGGCTAACATTAAAAGTTGCAAAGAAGGTCGTGTAATCAGCCGTCTTTGGCTGGGCAAGGACTGGAGGCCAATCAAAACAAAAGCAACCTCAGGCCTTTTCTCCGAAATTTACCGCTCCGATAACTGAAGGAGACACAGCTGAGAAGTCACGAAACATCACGCACAGCAAACGACAGACTTTTTTTTGTGAGAATATCCCTGCGCGATTCGCTCTTTTCTTTTATTACTGGCGGGATGTATAATTATGAAACAGCAGAATCTGCAGTAGTAAGGAAACTGAGAAGGATACTGCGCTTTGGGGAAAGCACTCAGTATACTTCTTACAGTGGAATTGATAAAAAAAAGAAAACATCTGATGAACCTAGTTCTTACCCTCACGGACGCTAGAAACCAAACGTTGATTAAGTACTGTTCATTCAGTGACTTCTGTCGTCAGCTTGCAGTCAGTGGGCGTAGTGAAAGAAATTAAGTCCATTCCTATGCACACCGTCCCGCTTGCGGGCACAAGAGAAGAACACGCCCCCTATGCGGTAGATTTCGCAAGCACTTTTAACCTTCGCGCTGACAGTGAGGCTAGCCGTGCGGGTCCCTAGAGCTCCACGCGATAGGCAGTCCTGGAGATCACGTGACTGCCGCGGGAACTCATAACATTCGTTGTTTTTTTTTTGTATGGCGAAAGCGTCGTCGACATAGAAGAAATCTTTCTTAGCACACGAGTCACGTGCACAGCTCCGAAATAACCACGTAACACCTGGTTTTGACGCCATTCCCAATCATTACGCGCAAAAAAAAAAAAAAACAGGCGACATGCTCTGGAGCATTCTCCCATTCGCCTCCCTTCGAAATTACTTGCGACAATGCGCACTAATCAATCTGGCCGTTTCCTCATCGCTATTTCTTATCGCAGCTCGCCTTTCGCCGACACTACACGCCAGCAAAATGGGTGACGTAGCCTCAGACGTCTGACTTGACACGCACCTTGACCATCAGCCTCCGTTTCGTGTCCACCAAAGCCGGAGTCACTCGAGCCTCCTCGTCGAGCCTCGAGTCTCCACTCGCGCTTATAAGTACGAATTGATGAGCTTCAGCTCTTGCAAAGTCCATAACGATATTCGACCTTTCTTTAGTGCCCTAGCACTAACACCCCCGCTCACCGATTTCGCCACTATCTGTATTGCTAAACTTGACCTAGGTGGCCCCTCTAGGTTGCAGGTTGCACGTGACCTTTCGGCGCCATCACAGCCTGCCCACCGGACTGTGAACAAACTGTCCAGTTAAGTTAATGATTGGTCGCGAGATGTTGCTCGGGAAGAGCAACCCAAGCCTCACAAGTCCCACCGGTGGCAGCACCTGCCATCGCAGTGCAGTGGCGCACCGCTTAACGGCTGCACCACTGCGCCAAGAGTGACATGAGGACCTCCAGAGATCTATGAGTGCAAAGTAGAGAATGGCCAATTCCGCATATATGGGCGCTAACCTATTAACGCTCTCGTGCCCTTCCCGTTAAGGCGGAGCTCAGTGTACTGCCCAGTTTTAACGAGCTAACACTAAGACCTCGCCGATTTTGCCGATCTTTGTCTGAAGCCTGCTTGATCTTGAAAACCGAGCCTTGAACCGAAACCGAAGTGCCAGCGCACCTAATTCGCATTTGGCTTAACCACGCTAAATCGTCCGCCATTTTTTTTTTTTTTGTCGTCTGTCGGCTGCAGCGGCGTAGCTGCTTCTACATATTCGCTCTGAACTGCCGCCTAGAAGAAGGAAAAAAAGGAATAATGGAAACTTTGTTTGAGATATGTCGCTTACAGAAGAAAGCGCGTGGTCAGCTGCTCCAGCGGACTTCGTGAGCTCTCTCGAGAGAGGCGCACTGGGGCGAACGCGGTGCAGTGCGAGCACTGCTCGGTCGTCTCCATCCTATCCTTCCAAACTGTTACCACGTGAACGAGCACAAAGACTACCCCCGGTATCGGCGGCGCCGATTGCGCGGCGTCACCTTGACCCAACACAACAATCGTATCATTGCACGCTGTCAATACAATCTTTATATCGAGCCCCACTTGTTCCTTGGAGACGTAAGAGATTGAAGAGATATCGCTGCGTATCTCGGGGGTGACTGCTGCAGCTGCTGCCGGTCGGCCCCCCGTGTTCGCAGGGACATCTCCACGGCTTGCTCCGCAGCTCGCCCCTCCACAGTTCGTCTTGCCCGCGATCGAAGCGAAGGCAGCTAACGCAGATGCTGATTCCTTCCAAGGCATGGCGCGAAAGAGGGCTGCGGTACCGTCACGAAGTAATCGCCGAGACGTTCGGGACGGCAGAGAAGCCTCTCAGTCGACCGTGAGCCGTTCACTGCGTTTCGTGTCTGTTACAGCTCGGAAAGCACGGAAGATGCTCTGCCAAACGGTGCTTGGGGGCGTCAACAGAGGTTCGGTGGAAGGCTATGAAAAATAGAGCCTCACTGTGAAACTGAGGAGCAGAGGGAGAGGAGCAAGTTTCGCGCTTTTCGTTCCCACTCCCATGCGTTTGTAACCGACGCCCAAAAGTTACGAGCGTGAAACAGCTCTCAATATCCAAGATGCGAAAAACTTCGATGTGACGGATTCCAAAGAATTAGGTTCGGTACAGAAAAGAAAAAAAAAGAACAACATTGCTTAGATATTCAGAGCACTCATTCAGTGCCACGAGAGCCAGAACGAACCATTCTTCAAGCCTGTCCAAACCGCATTGGCTATTAAACCGTCGGGCTGAAACTTTAGTTAAAATAAAAACGTTTCTTGCTTTCTGAGGACGGAAAGTTGAGGCAGAGTTCGCTCGTCTGCAGTAACTCCCTGAACTGGACGTACTTCAGAAGTATGCACTTGAAGTTGCGCTTCAACGCGCCAGGAACGGAACCTCAGGGGACAACTCACAAGGAAGCTCCGTCGAACACTTGGAAACTGGTATCAGATAGTACACGGGCAAGCACTCGAATTCTGCGTCAAAAGCACGCTCAAGCTGACTCTCAATATGCGATACTGGTTGCATAACTGAACAAAGACGAGATATGAGCCGACATTTCAGCTGGCAACAGCACTCCGGTGCTCCTGCGTCGACATTAACCGAATCTAGCTTAGCCTCAGCTGTGTAGACGACGGATAGGGTCGGGAGGGTCGCAGGACCTGCAGCGACGGAGGTGAAAACGCGTTTTCCTTCTCAAGCCCTGACTTATTGGGATATAGTTTCGCAGCCGCAGCAAATGTGTTCCAGCCGAGAAGCGAGACTGGTCAAGGTGCGGGCTCAACAAACTTTGTGCTAGATATAATACTTCGTTGCTCGTTAGACGGCAAATTTAATAACTACGTCGTGTAAAGGTATATTTTTCATGTGCCCCCTTTCCGTCTGTAGATCGTCAAGTTATTAGTATTGTTATTCTGAGCGCTATAAATGCCAGAATGTTCGAAACTTCGACACGCGTGAGAATACTGGTATATCTTTTTATGCACCAGCGGGTGTGGGGCATTCATTTGCAGGGCGTTATGAACTTTTTTTCAGAAGAACAACAATAATGGAGACACTGTCTTGAAATTTTTTTGAATACGTAAGGAACTTACGTGAAATACAGCGCACGAAAACGATCTGAAGGTGAACGCAAGGCGAAGCCCTCCAGCGAACCGAAAAACAACGCGCACTACTCAATCTGGCGCGAAAGGCGTTCGATCGCGGAATGAGTTTTTGCGCCAGCATGGATCTCTTAGGGGAAACGAAGTACTGACTTTTAGCAAATTACAGCAATGAAGCGGTCTTTCTCTACTGATCAATTTTGCCGCCCTCTTACGGTCCACTTCACGACGTCATGACCTTGAACATCGCAAAGAGCTTTGCGGCGCGCAGTCATATAAAGCCAAAACATTTTTCTGAGAAGCTCTTGCTTTGCGAGGAAGCTGTCGCATAAAGGAACTGCTGTACGCCTATTGCGACCCGGTTACAGCGACGCTCAAGTCGTTGTAATCAGGGCGCAGGCACGCAGTGCGATCCTACAAAGTGAATCGAGGGCCTTGTGCACAGTTTTCAAGTGTGTGTGCTTGTATCGCGATATCGAGCCTCCTTTATACGCCACGCAAAACGCGAGCCTCCGCCACCGTTTGTTAAGATGGTCTGCCCAATCTGTTCCACATTTGAGGGCAGTGGATAAAGGAGAATTGTTGCGCCAGACGGAAGACAAACAATATGACGTCCAAATGAGTCTTATCTTTCCAGGTTTATTATTGCTCTATTTTTTTTTTCTCCCTGCGGCAAATTTCCGCAGCTAGTAAAACGTAGACGATTCGCTCGCTTATCACCGGTTGCCCGCGCAAACCGGTGCGCAGATAGCCAGAATGCAGATCACGGTAACACGCTTGATTAGGCTGAATGGAAAGTTTATGTTGTCCGCGCACGTGCTATCTGAATGAGCACACACGGGTCTACGCGTGCGCCGACCGTGCAAGGGCCGCGGCGTAATCTCGCCCTGCCCTTGGAGCCGCCTGGCGACAGCAAGGCAGAGCACCTGGCCGCTTCGCGAAAGTGGCCAGCCCATTCGAGTGGAGCGAGCGCCGAGGGAAGTCTGTGCTCTCCTGGAGGGAGTAACTTGCAGCCTTTTGTGAAAGGTTGAACCGCTGACCGTGAAATTTGTAATGTGGCCAGCTGAACGCTACTGCGGCTGAAATAATAATAATAATAATAATAATAATAATAATAATAATAATAATAATAATAATAATAATAATAATAATAATTGGTTTTGGGGGAAAGGAAATGGCGCAGTATCTGTCTCATATATCGTTGGACACCTGAACCGCGCCATAAGGGAAGGGATAAGAGGGGGAGTGAAAGAAGAAAGGAAGAAGACGTGCCGTAGTGGAGGGCTCCGGAATAATTTCGACCACCTGGGGATCTTTAACGTGCACTGACATCGCACAGCACACGGGCGCCTTAGCGTTTTTCCTCCATAAAAACGCAGCCGCCGCGGTCGGGTTCGAACCCGGGAACTCCGGCTCAGTAGTCGAGCGCCCTAACCACTGAGCCACCGCGGCGGGTCGCGGTTGAAAGCAAGCAGGAATCAGCTTTGGGATAACCGCGCAGCACCTAACAGGCAAGAGACCGAGAAAGGCCAAATGCTGAGGCTTTCAGAACGAGGCACGTAGATCCGTACTGTTTCACTCCAGCCGTGTTTCGTGCTGTATACAAGAGCCACCAGGAGCTACAGCTTAAGGCACGCGTGTAGCAACATGAATCGACAGTGGCAGTCGCATTATCGGGGGGCATACGAAAGGTAGTTAGGAACCGCTAGCGTGCCGCTGTTTTCCGGGCGCGCAGAGTAGCGAACGCCTGTGACTCGCCAGTTCAAGGCGTTGGGCTGGCGTGTCCCCAACGTCCGAAGTAGCGCCCAGGGTTTTCCAAGATGCGCGGCTATAGCAGATACCGGCACATGCACACGTGTTCCCTTTTACGTGTATATATCCCCTGCGAGTGTATATGCTTACGTGGACTCTGGCACAGAAGGAGTGTACGAGCGCGCGGCGAAAAGCATGGCTGGCCCGCAGGTTTTCCCACTGAGGCAGCCAGTGTCACACTTACTGGAGGAAGCTCCCGGAGCTGCGGTCACTTTCTTGCCCTTGAGCAGGATATTGCCCTTGCTGCACTTGTTGAAGAGGAAGAACTCGTTCTGGATGGAGCGGCCGCTTGGGACGTCACCGACTAGTTCAAGGTTTTTGTTCTTGGAGCCGAAACCCTGGCACTTCACCTGAAAGGGAGGAAAGAGGCCCTTGGTTCGCGCTGCAGCAGAGGCGCGCAGTGCTGCGGGGCGCAGCGCGACAACGCTCACAAATGTTTTCAATGGACAGTTGATAGACGGCCCACAGCCCGCTTGCAGACTAACGAATTTCTTGAGGGGGATAAGGGCGGCTAACGACACTGCAGGCAGCCCACAAGCAGAGCAGCAGCCGTTCAGCGGGCAACGACACACACACACACATGCATGCGCTCAATGAGGGCGGACAGTGGTGGGTGGCTAAGCCGATGAACCACTTCGTATCAGAACTCGCATTGCGGGAGTGAAGCAAAGGCGGCCAGGTTCCCGGAAAGGCCAGAGTTTGTCCAGGAAGGTGCTGCTTTCAGTCTTTATCGTTTTCACTCCCTACGTACCTTCAAGAGGGTAATTTTTATTGCATGCCATTTTCTTAAAGCTAATTACCTGCACGAAGAGACCAGACAAGACCCTGAACGAAAAAAAAATACAAGGAATGAATTCCAGGTATCATTATCCCAAAGCGATCGGTAAAAATTATAAAAGCTGTCCAGTACCAGAGCAGGAAAATTCAACCATTAGTAACCTGTATGCGCGAGTTTATATGATTGCTTTTCCCACTCGAGTAGTGAGCATATCTCGTCATTACGCGCACCTCTTCAGACGCACTGCCACCCAGTTACGAGAGGGCGGGGGTTGAGAAAGTAGGGCTCGCGAAGTGGTTAGTGCTTCACGTTGTCTCATCGGCCGCGACTTGATAAGCGCACGCGCTCCAGGACCCGAGAGCTGCTGCCGCGTCCCGGTCTATTAAGCAGCTCATCGCGTCGGCGCAAATTGACGCCAGTGTCTCGGCTTCTGCGGCGTCCTTCGCGAAGGCGCAAGCAGCGGTGGGGGGCGGCAGGGGGCGAAAAACCGGGCCCAGAGGAGGGGGCGCGTAACCCCTGCAGCAGTGGTTGCCTCGGGCGGCCCCGGTCGCGGGCGGTGCGTGCCGGTCGTCCACGGCACCGGCGGATGCGGCGTGTCCAGTATTTCGCGCTGTTGCGCTGCGCGAAATATCGGCGGAATTTGTCAGCTCGTCACGTCACGTCACGAGCCGGCCACGAAGACAGGTTGAGTCCGGAATCAATCACGGGGTCTGGCTTCTTTTTTTTTTTTGCGACGCCCCCGAATTTCGGCGCAGCCGACGGCAATCCGGAGCGGCTGCCCTGATGGACGGCGCCTCCCTCAAAGGCACGCAGAGCCGCGGGGAAGGAGAGCGGGGCCGATTGGCCCCGGGCGGGATTCCGCGGCTGACAGCGGCCAACGAAAAGGTTGATTAACTGTGCCGTGTACGGACCCGCCCCGTGATGAGCCGCCACGGGGCTCCCGACGAGAGGAGACGCCGCCGCCACTCCGGCCCGGCCGGCGCCTCTGCCCGCTCGGCCCATTCACGGGGAAGCCCGGGACCCGCGTCCGGGGAGGTGTCCCAACAGCGTCCCCCCCCCCCCCCCCCCCCCCCCCCTTTCAACACCATCGCACGGTTCGCAGATTTCGAGCCGCTCGATCGGCGTTTAAGCACTTCAGCCGAGCAACAAAAGTATAAAGCGAAGTGAGCTCGCCCAGCGGCCCCATGGAAGGCACTGGACCTCCACGCCAGCAGCAAGGATTCTTCCTCTGATACGAGTGAATCGCGCGAGAGGAGCACATGTAAACCGTCGAACTGAGCGGGTTTCTGCATCCCTGTCCTGCAGAGAGGCCGTCTCAAGCAGCACACACGCCTACCGAGTGTACAGCGGGCAATTTCAGAGATTCACTCGGCACAGCGTTGGCGCCAGCGCGCCCCGTGAATTTTGAGCACGCTGCCGACGCCACACATTCCACCCCGTGCTCTGCTTGTCGCATAGCGTCCCGCGAGCTGAGGCAAAACACGCGCAAGGCCGATCAGTAGTTTTCCCAGGCCACCAGACGTTATTAAATGCGGAACGAACGAGCGTTTCGGCGGGTTCACTGACTCGATGCAAGCGGTCATATCGAGGCGCAGGGCCGCCGTTTATGGCATCGCTAATACGACGCCGCATTTTTCCTTCCCGTTGAACGCGAAATGCCTCGAAATGTGTCGGTAAACGCACGGGCATAAAGCACGACCGGCCGACTGAAGTGGAGGAAAACGGAAGTAAAGACGAACACTTCGTGCATCGTTGAACACGTTGCGAAATTTCGAGAGGCCCGGCCAGGCAACCCGCTCCGGAAATATCCGCTCGTAAGTGGCGTTGTCTGTCAAACGATGACGACGATGATGGTTTTGTCGTCACGTCCACTCCAGTTCCTGCTCAAAACGTATCGTCCCGGCAGCCAGCACAGGAACTAGTTCCGGTGAAAAGCCAGCTTAGTCGCGGAGATAGAATACAGTTATATTCTTGGGGTACCTCGCAGATGCGGGAGAGGTTTTTTTTTTTTAACACGAAATGCTTTTAGCTCTAATTCTCGGGCATCTTACTGAAGCCGCAACTGACGCGAATTACCTCCGAGAATGCAATCAAGGGAAGTAAAATGAAGGTCTCATTATGACATACACAGAAGGAAGCCAACAGTCACCGAAACCAAGGAGCATAGGGGATGCTTTTTTCTTTCATTCTGTGATGTTAATTATTTGGAGCTTAATACCGCGATTATGTGATGCCTTAAAGATAATTGATAAGAAAGCAGAAGAAAAACAACCGTATGCCGCCGGTTGGATCCGAACCCACGACCTCCGAATTTCGCCGACATTACTTAAGATGGCTACGAGGACAGCCGACTAAAAAAGCCACGCACACATTCTGCACATCGTCAGGTTTTCAAAAAGGCACTAGCTGTTCAGGTCTGAACGCTCTAAGGGACACAGTCAAGAACGAAGGCTCTCTTGAGCGAATGTCTCCCTGTTCTGCACGAATTTTAGTGTGTGTGTGTGTGTGTGTGTGTGTGTGTGTGTGTGTGTGTGTGTGTGTGTGTGTGTGTGTGTGTGTGTGTGTGTGTGTGTGTGTGTGTGTGTGTGTGTGTGTGCGTGTGCGTGTGCGTGTGCGTGTGTGTGTGTGTGTGTGTGTGTGTGTGTGTGTGTGTGTGTGTGTGTGTGTGTGTGTGTGTGTGTGTGTGTTGGGGGTGCGTGTGTGTGTGTGTGTGTGTGTGTGTGTGTGTGTGTGTGTGTGTGTGTGTGTGTGTGTGTGTGTGTGTGTGTGTGTGTGTGCGTGTGCGTGTGCGTGTGCGTGTGCGTGTGTGTGTGTGTGCGTGTGTGTGTGTGTGTGTGTGTGTGTGTGTGTGTGTGCGTGTGCGTGTGCGTGTGCGTGTGTGTGTGTGTGTGTGTGTGTGTGTGTGTGTGTGTGTTGGGGGTGCGTGCGTGCGTGCGTGTGTGTACGTCGCTTAACGCCTACGTCAACGAACAGAAGTGTTTTAATGGCAACCTGTAAATGCACATGTCCTTACTGTGCGCAACGAACTGACACTCAAGGCATTTCCAGCGAGACCATCACTGGTTTGTTCAAAAGTAAAAACGTCAAAGTTTGTGCCCAGAACCTTCCGTGAGCGCTCAGACCTCTTCCCACACTCTACCTACCACGTGATTGTTCCCAGCTTCTTAAAAAAAATTTTTTTGCCTGCTCTCCAGGATATGTGTTCACAGGTCTGCGTTCCTATCAAATGCGAAATGGCGCGCGAGGAGAGCTAAATAAAGTGACGCTAATGAAGGGGTTCGAAATGGACAACTTCGCCACGAACCTCTCTCATATGCGTACGCATTTGGCCTGAAAGTGGCTGCAGCATGCGCCTCTGCATACACCTTATCGCTGCTCCTCGCAGCACAAGTCGAGGGGCATTTCCGTTCACGCCTGGTTCTCAGATTATCTTCCTTGTTTTGCTACTCCGCAACGCGCGTGGGATCCATGCAGTGGAGCGGCTGCTGCCTCGTTGGGCGGTTGCTTCACTCTCGGCTGCCACGGCGCTGCAGGTCAGCGACGGCGCGCGGAACCAGCAGGCTACACCGCGCCTTTCAGCGGGCCTAATTACGCAAGACGAATGCGTCGATTTCGCGGCGAATTACCTTCATCAACTATCGTTTGGGGGTGGGGGGGGCTGTTACAAAGGCAGTGCTCGCTCGCAGAGATAGCGCGGGGGAAAGGACGCGTGCGAGTCAGAACCATGCTCGCGTTTCAGAAAACGGCCCCGACAGCTGTTTTCCTGCTGCTGCCTGTAGGTCTATCTGGAGCCGGAAGGCCAGAGCTGGGGACATTCTCGCCCTTCGCGCGGATCGCCGGGCCATGGCGCAACTTTTTCCAGCACACTCCGCGGTGCGCACACGGAGGCCCCTTCGGCCGGCGCTGCATTATTTCTCCGCTGCCGCTCGCACCCTGCCGCGGGAATGGGTTCGATAAAATTTCGCACTGACGTACGTGCTCAGGAAGGAGGAGCAACTTTGTGCTCTAATGATTTTCTTTCTTTTAACATGCTAAGCGCTTCGCTTCCTGGGCGCACGTTCCGGCTTTTGTTCCGTTATTAACCTCTGCTCCGCGCGACGTTTTATCGGGAGGCACGACCTCTTTGAACCGCGCCGCGCCAGACGTTTCAATTAATATTGCGCCACAGCTCCGGCGTCGCCTCTGGCTCGGCGGCGGCGGGGAGAAAGTGGCGCTTTCTGCAGCGCGGGTCTTCTCCCCCGGACGCTCCAAGCGGCAGCACAGAGCGAGGTCGAGGCCTTTTCTCGGCGCGGCTCTTCCTGTACGGCGCGCTTTCGGAGGCGGTTGCGTAAGGAGGTTTTCCGTGGTTGACAGCCGTCCCCGATAAGGAGGAGTCCTGCCCCGGCAGCTGTGTTTGTGCCTCCAGCGTAGCGCACGCTACACGTCGCGAACCCAATCCACGCGAGGTAAACAGCACGCTTATCTCTATGGGTTTATAGGGCTGATGAACTCGGCGACGTGTATCACCGCGGTTCGCTTCAAAAGAACGGTCCGCGCCGGTAATCATAATAATAGCGCCCGAAAACGAAAGAAAGCGGGGGGGGGGGGGGGGGGGGGGTGGCGGCGAGGTGGCCAACCGAGCAGTGAGAGAGGGAGGTGGTGGGTTCCGCCGGTGGCATCGCTCGCAGGAAGCGCCCCTGTTCGGTGAAATACGGCGAAGCCCCGAGGCCCCCCTCCCAGCTCCTCCGCTAGGAGCGCAAGACGCCACCAGTGTGTACACATCGAGGACTCCAGACGGGCTTCGCTGAAGAATCCACTCCAGGGTCCCACTTCTCCGGGCTTGCTTGCCACCGCCGGCCACTCAAACCGCGGTTGTTCCGGCGCGTACGTGCCCGCTCGGGACTTTGCTCCTTGCCCGCTGGCTCTGTTTATTTCCTCGGGCCGAAGTGCGGGAGGAACTTCGCCGAGTCAATTAAGGCGAACACTCATTCGCGGCTATTAGCGCGCCGTCGAGTCGTGATTCGAAATGAAAAACCTCTATCCGCGTCTCCTCCTCTGCTCGCTGCCCCCTGCCCCTACAATCACGTTTCATTATAGCCCCTAGTGGGTTCAAAAATTTTGCCAAAGTTCACTACTTGAACCGCTTGACGCAGTCCCGTGGAGCCTTTGCACCTTGATTCGGTCGTGCCTTTCATCGAACGTCCGATATTCTAACTATTCTAACATAATAGGTAGGCATTTCGCGCAATTTCAGTCATTGTGCAAAGGTGGCAGCGACATAAGACCTTGTGACGACCCGTCTGTCGACTCTTCAGGTGACAGGCCCGGGTTTGTGTTACGGAATACGCACCTATAAACTGCGTTACGGTCGAGTTGACACCTCATTATTTCCGTCATGCTTTTCCTGTGCTTCGATCATTTTGTCTTCCCTTTTTATTTCCGTCTACGGACGTTATTTTCTACACTTTGCCTCCGTAAGAAATCGTGACCATTTTGCATCGCAGAATTCTGAGCGTTTTACCTGAACCTCCAATATGCCACAGGCCCTCCGGACTATGTAAAGCACAATATATTGTGTGCCACGCGCTAGTTTGTATGCAGCCTAAGAGAACCCCCGCAGTTCGTTTCCCAGATAAGGTTTTCACCTCCGATGATGTCACGCAGGCTGACGTCACGCTCGCATTGTTGGCAACCACTCTGCGCGGCAGCATGGAAACCGGGCTACAACGCGGTGGTTATTGCTCGGCAAACACTCGAAATGGCCGCCTTGGAGATAACGACCTCAAGCCAAGCCTAAGGCGAACACGGGATATTATTATGCAGCGCCATTGAGCATTTCCCAAGTTTATTTCCTTTGGCGACGAGGCATCGCTAGCTGGAAGTCGATTGAGCTCCGTGGATCCCCTGATGCTACGTGTACTGTAGGCAACTTGCGGCGAAAGAAGTCTTCAAGAGAAAAATTAAGAACGCTAAAGCATTTAACAACCATTCAGGACATCCGTGAACCTTTGAAGTAGCCGTTTCGTACCACGCAAAACGTTTGCGAGTTGATGTGCGCACGCCTAAAACCCCGTGATAAACAATTAGCCTGAGTTTCCATCTGGTCAGCTATTTTTCCGTTTTCTTCGATAGCTAAATAATGCGTAACATATATTGCATAAATCCACAACAGTAGCGAACTAGTGTAAGTAATACCCCCATTTTCCTTTCTCGCTGCACCGCCACGCATTTCGCTTCGCGGCTCTTCCAGTCCATTACCACGCAGTGCATTACACACGTCCGCAACTATGTTCACACGTTACTCCGAAGCGTTTTGCAAGCCTTGCGCTCGACCCGAATGACCCCAGCGACACTCGTTCGCATGCCCTCCCATTCGAGGCCTCGCACGTGCTTCGTGAAACACTGCGCTACATTCCGGAGAGTGCTGATCGCCGTGCAAGCCTTCAAAGTCGCCGGCTGTCGGCACAAGACAAAAAAAAAAAAAAAGTCACGAGGCCAAATGGAGAAACACAAGAAGGGGCTAACGAGACCTCTTTTCGGCGCCGTTATAGCCGGCCGTCCCGCTTGTCATCACACCGGAGAGCGAACCACGCTTGCGGCAGACATTTTAGCTCGGACGCGGCAGTACATCGTGCTCGTCGTTGGCCCGGCAATGACACGCCGTACACGGGCGTCGTCGCGCACGCACACACAGCGGGGCACATACATACACTACTAGTCGCCGTGATGATAACGCATGCCGACAACTTTCTACGTCCGAGTTATCGCAGTCACACCGCGGGCTCCTCGGCCACTGCTCGTACAATAAAGCTACCCTCCCGGGCCGTAAAAGCCAGCTGACAGGCAGCACGTCGCCTTCGCGGTGTACGCCGCGCAACGAGCTATTGTTATACGGCCGCGCGGCGGCCCCAGTTCCGACGAGCCGCGCCAGGGGACACGGCGCGAAGCTACGCCCCGCCGCCGCCCCGTGCGCACAAACCACCACCACCACTGGGCCAGAAATTCGCCACCGGCGCGCGCGAAAATTCGTCGCACTACGTCGACGGCCCGAGACGAAGGCTCGCGTTGCCTTTTTCTCCCCATATGTCTGCTCTCCCTGACGACACTGCTTGCGCCCGAGCATCTAAGTACGCCCGAAATAAAGGGGCAGTCGGCAACAAAAGTTCACGGAACACGGGTGCTGTCAGAATAAGGGGGAAGAAAGGCGCATGCAGCATAGCACTGAACGTGTTCGCGCGGACTGCATCTTCCAGTTTCAGTTATACGTGAATAAATTCCTTTTTTTTTTTTCTGCGGCTGACTTGTGAGCTGCTTACAGCGCACTCTACGTTCATTAAAAGTCGCACGCACAATGAAAGCTTTTACTGCGGCAGCATATTAGGAGGGCTATAAAAGCGAAAGCTGTCCGGCGTGGGCGTCTGTGTGAAGCATCCCCAACCTGCCAGGCGGCGTTTAGGGGCATTTGCCTCTCTCCACCTGTAAACTGTCGCCCTCTCCACTTGTAGGAGAGAGGATGGAGATACCGGACTAGGGATGACTCAGCAAAAATGACAATGACTGTGAAGAAAATGACTCACACAAAGCAAGCCTACAAAATACACAGCCTCCCCAAGAACTATCTGTGCAATAATGAGGCTTGGGGAAGATATTCCTACTCGCATAGCTCGGGAAAAGCAATCTGGGTCTCGCAAGCCCCATCGGTGGCTGTAGAGTTACTGTATAGTACCCAGACTTGCGCGTAGGTCCGCCATATTGCTCCTACGAGCATCCAAATTATGAGGGAAAGCCGCAACTCTCGCATGTAGGAGGCGGACCAGGTGCAGTGGTTAGAGCGAGTGCAGGCTTAATCCGCTTGATTTTCTGGCTGCTGAACTTGCTTTATTCTAGGCAGATTGCCGTTGCATTGAACGACACAACTTGCTAGTAATACGTCGGCTGCAGGAAGGCCTATCTCCATGAGTTGCGAACAAAATACGCGCTATGTGGTGGATGGGTGGCGCCATCTGTTGCAAACACCACAAACATTTTTTTTTTAACAATCAGCGAACACTTGTGATAAAATTGCGTGTTAATGATTAGAAAACACCGTTTCAGTGAACATGTGCATTCGGGGGTGTACGAATAGACTGTCAGCCACGGTCCAGTGCTAAACGACGCAAACTAGTTGGCTTCTCCGCAATGCATGGATGCTTTTTAACCATGCGATCGTGTTAGGCCAATAGAGGCGCGATCGGCGGAGGGAAAACAGACGCGCAACTCTCGGCACTTATACAGTAGCTCTAGGTGGCTGTGTATGAAGCAGCCACTTGCCGGTGCAGTAGCTCATCGCTTAACTGCTGCGTCACTGAGTCGGTAGCTGTATGATGGGTCGCCGTAATCTATCAGTGTGGCACACTTTGCATAGCTGTTAGTAGGACATGGAATATAATCATAATTCGAATACACTGGGGGAGTAAAAGCCAGTGAATTTAGAATTGGAGCAGATTTAGGATTGGAATAAATTGGCGAGTGAAAGAATACTATCACATTTCTTCCGCATCAATCCAATTGATCGCCGCTAAATTGTTTCTTCTCTTTCAGTTGCGCGCTGTCACGGGTGGTGAGTTCTTGCGCGTTCTGCCGTCCTCTCTCCAAGACCGAAGAGCAGGCGTTACAGAGTATGCAGGTAGCCCTGCACAAGGGCCGATGGCGATATGACCATGCTCTTTTCAACGGGCGATCACAGAAGAACTGGATCTGACCAAAAAGAAAAAAAAATGAGATAAAACACCCCAAAAAGTTTTACCAAGCGGTGCATGTAGAAAGTCAACGAGCTGTTACCGCACTTCACCTCTGTCCGTCTCAACACCCTCCTTGGTGTCCTTCGCACTCCAGTGCAATGGCAGTAAATTTTTGTGAGTACTCAGCTTGCCGTCTGCAAACCTGTGGCCAAAACGTGTACACCCAAGCGCGTGAGTAGAAACCCGCGAGAACGGCGGCTGCGTCCAATCTTGGAGTCCCTGAATAAAATATCGTTTTGGTACAGCGTAGACAGTCTACCGTTGTCGCTTACTATGGCTGCCAGCCGCCAATGCGCACGCGAAGATGGGGCCAAGTTCTTGCACATCACACACGAACCCTCTCGGAACCTTGCCGGTAAAATGTCTGATGCCCCAGGCTTGACGTAATCGGCGCAGAGACGGAGCATTCAGTTGCAGAGACATGCAGATACGTCGTGCTGACGCACACACCTCCGGTCTAATAGTCTGGCTGCGCGGGGAAGGGGAAAGAGCGAAAAGAACGAGGCTTACGACGTGCAGCGATAGGGGCCCAGAGTAAAAGACATGCACAACGACACAAGCTCGCTTGCTCTCGAGTTTTCCTCACGTTTCCGGCTGCTCAGGAAAAAAAAAAACGTACTGATCGAATGGCCGGAAAAGAAACGGATACCACCCGCAGGAAGAACCAGGCACTAGGAATGCCTTCCCACTCCCCGTGCAATACTAGCGCACGCGCTACACGACTGCTAACCCGTCCACATGCAGCACACCCGGTGGTTCGCGGTATGGGCTTACAACTAGCGCGCTGGGAGGAACGGCGACGCTAGCATTACAGCACGCGCAAAAAAAGAAAAAGTGTGGTAATATGACGTCGCTGTCCCGTGCTGCGTAGGGTGCCGCGCGCGAGCGAGCGCGCGAGACTGCCAGTCGAGCGCGCGCAGGAAGCGTCGACCGCCGACGCAGTCAGTCACGTCCGCGCCCGGGACGCACCTGGCGCGGCGGACAATTACCCGGCGGCGGCGGCGGGGACGAGTCAGAGACACCGGACACTGTTGTGGCAGCCGTGCTTTCTTTCACGCGAAGGACCCTCCAAGGACGCGACGAACGACCTTGCGCCAAGGATGCGGCAGTGTCGGGTTCGCTGGTGTCGGCTCTCGCGCGCGCGTATGCCTCCTCCGACGTGCGCGACACGCCACCGCTCCACGGCGCGCGCGTGCATTCTTGGCGCGGCGATCGCTCGCGCGAATTCCGCCAGCGCGCTGTCGCCGTCCGGGCAAGGCACGCGGCCGATGCGGTGCTGCCGAGCGACAGGCGCGTTCATTCACATTCCGGCCAAGAACCGAGCGGAGGGGGGCAGCCGCTGGCGGCCGTAAAGAGAGGCGCTAATTCGGCGCTTATCGCGCTGATTATGTTGCGGAGCGGTTTTAAAACCCTGCTCTGACATTAAATGCGCCAGTTTGCTGCGCTCCGCTATGTTTATACAGCCGTCCGGATAAAACGACCTTGGCAGGCGGGGCGGTGCTGCGGTGAAGCACATCGGCGGGCATACCGACCGGGCAGCAGCAGCAGCTGTGTGCGGGTGTGGCCCGGCAGCGCGACATTCAAAAGGAGGGAATAAATTTCCCGCATGTGTGACCAAAAAGTAAACACCACGAGTCGTGTAAAGGAAGGATAGGGGGTAGGAGAAGGCGCACGATAGAGGTAAAGGAGAGGCGACGAGATCGTCAAGGAAGACGGTAAATGACATTAGGCAAATAAAATAAAGTGACCGTGCGCGCCGCAGGAAGCCAGTCACCCAACGTATCGGTCGGTGTTCTTTCCTTAGTACAACCAAAAATGAACGCGAAGATCGACACGAGAGGAAGAGAAGAAACGAGGACGTTTTGAAAGATGGATTACTCAGCAAAAAGAACAGGGGGGGGGGGGGGGGGGCGGTTTCGCCTTCTGGCTCTCCTGGAAGAATGAAGGCGAGGAAGAGAGCGAGGAAGAGGGGGTGGAGGGGGCAGGTGAAAAGCCATAACTCGCTTTTTTATGATCTGCCCAAGTGGATGCACTTGCCCGGCCGCCGCCGTAAAGGGCGCTGCCTGCAGTCCAGAGCAGCCGCCGCTGCGGTCGAGGAGAGCCCCGTCTTACGTAAGTGGTTAGAGCGGCGGCGGCGGCGGCTGTGCCGCCGTCGTCCGCTGGCCGAGCTTTTCGATACGGCGGGCGCCACATTGTCTGTGGAACATGCGCGCGCGGCCCGCAGCACTCCCCAGCCATGCTCCCTTCTCGGCGCGCGCGTTATCCGGACCGGGCCGTCGCCGCCGCTTCGGTTTGCCCCCGTTTCCCCACCGCTGGCCCGCGGAGCTGGTTAATAGCGCCCACACACATGCTCGGGCTCCGCCGCACGCCTTCGCTGCCGCCTTGGGCCCTTTTATTTTCCCCCGCAAAGTCGTAATTTTATGAACGCTGACCCGGTCGTCACCGCCTGTGGCGACCTACGCGCTGCGACTGCATACTCTGCTGTGGCGTTCGACAGCTTGCAGCTCCTTGTGACCAGCCACCAGCAGGAAGGAAGCCCCTCGGAGAACAATGGTGGGGTGCGCTTTATATGATAGATACGTACATTCGTAAGGCTTACGGGAGTGCACTGTCTTCGGATAAGTGGGCGCTTTAATAGTGTCGAGAATGCGTAACTAATGCGCTAATCATCTGAAACATGCCGTTTTGTTTTGGTGGTACTGTGAGTGGTACTGAAAAATGTGCCACCCTCCAAATTCGGTGACCATCAAGAGTTCGACGAAGCCTCGCCTGGCAATGTGGCATGCTTAGAAGCAGCCAATTAGAATTGACTTTGGAAACCAAAATAGTTTGGTTTGGTTTATGGGGGTTTAACGTCCCAAAGCGACTCAGGCTATGAGGGACGCCGTAGTGAAGGGCTCCGGAAATTTCGACCACCTGGGGTTCTTTTACGTGCACTGACATCGCACAGTACACGGGCCTTTAGAATTTCGCCTCCATCGAAATTCGACCGCCGCGGCCGGGATCGAACCCGCGTCTTTCGGGCCGGCAGCCGAGCGCCATAACCACTCAGCCACCGCGGCGGCTGTGAAACCAAAATGCTTGTCTCGAAAGAAAGCTTATAAAACGGCATGATCTGCCATGTCTTCGATAACGGAAAGCGCCATCAATCAGCCGTTGCCCCGACGCCCTCCAACTAACTGTGGAATAGGCTTTCCTGCCAAGCACGGCTCTGATGAACGTCATCTGCCCAGGGAGCACTTTACTCTACTCCCCGCAGCCTCTTCCCCCCCTGCCCCGTTTATTTAAAACTTCTATGGAATAGCCAGAATCCGAAGGACTGTAGGAAGGCTGACAGAACTGCGTTATGTCATCCCTCGCAAAAAGAAATAAGCCAACACGAGGCCCTATCAATAGGCATTGTAAACGCTACTTCAAGCCACCTCGCGCGATGGTTTCTTCCAATCCCGATCGAGATGACAAAAAAGAAAGTGACGACTGACGAGTGCGCAGAGGGGTCCACTCTAACAGTCATCCAAACAAGGTACAATACGATCTAAAATTTTCACGAGATATCAGCCCATCAATGCCTAGTGTAACGAATTCGCCACATACCGTTTGCACGCCGCTGCACTCATTACTATGTGGCGTTAGAGTACAAGTAGTAGCCGGCACTTTTCCAATTCAAATGTTTGGCGTCATTGTGAGGAAGCTATGCGCAAAAATAAAGTGTGCGACTTCCAACTGGCGTTAAAAAACTCTATCTCATTTCCTGACAACTTTTGCGGGGGAAAAAATAGGAAAACATTTGTTCGGTCAAAAATTGTCTTTGTCCCCAGGGTTACGCGTTGGTTCGAGGCTTGCGTGTTGGTTTTCCTCGCAATTCCAACCAGCTGCACAAAACAGAACGAAACGCCCATTGTTTCGAATTCGCGACATGGTGGCGATTCCTCAGATTTTAGCGGCGCCAATAAAATTTTAGACACAAGCTTTTGAATGTGGCTACATTAGCTCGCATAATGTGGAGGTAATGATACTTATTTGATTCCTTCGAAATTCTGGTCAGTAAAGAGTTAAACCTGGTCAAATACATTACAGACGCAGACCCCGTATCCGCTGTTGCAAGAAGCTTGTCACCTCTGCATACCAGCGGTTGACGCCAGCCGTCACGGAATGAAAGCAGCTCACGTACAAACCACAAAAGTGGGCAACGCGGTTAGTGCCCCCGGCTAACAGATTAGAGACGGATAACCCCCGCTCATATCAGTGAGCAGGCAGACGATTGTCGTCTTTACAACCGCGCACGTGAGATCGATTTAAGGCAAGTTCTCGATGATTGGATTAGATGCCTGCCCTAATTCGCATATGTGTCGGCCGTATCGTTTTCAAATTGATCTAAAATGGGGTCTGCGTGTTGCTGAAGCGCTTAGTTGAGCTAGTTGGTTGGTCGACATTTGAGGCATCTAAATCAGAGCAAAAAGACCGGTTCTAAATCTGCAAGTTGGCTTAATCTGTTTTGTTCTTTTTTTTTTCTTGTGGCCTTCGGAAGGCCTTCTATAGTGCTGACGAATAGCTGTCCCATAGAGACTGAAGTTCGCAGGAATTCCCAGTGCTTCTTTTCCATTGCCACTCGAACACGTATTTGGTACTGAGCGCAAGGATTAACGCAGACGTCTCTTAGTTGAAGGCGAAATGGCGCTAGAACAGCAGCCGCAGGCAGCCGGCGCTTTTTGAGCTCCTTGACCTAAAAAAATCAACCGTATGTCAAATACGTCAAGCACTTTGAATCCGCTAACCGCACCGGTTGTTAACCAAGCTTTGACTGCGAGCAAATAAAGCAGTGACACTTTGGAGAGAGGCAAACGAAACTGCATGCGAACACGGCTGTGGGTGCACGTACACTGTATCTCTCGGCTTGTTTGCAATTAATATTGCTTTAGTTTGAATTTGATCATAACGCGCATTTGTGATGTGTCTTCACCGACGGGCCGACAGTACGCAACCTCAATAACGCTCGGACAGAACGCTGTTCTGCGTACGACCTCAAAACTATGCGTTTTATATTTTTTATTCCGCTTCTACGCCGCCTTTGGCACTACCACAACGATATATATATATAAAGCAATTAAAGAAAAATGACGGAATACCGACCTTAAGGGGGAACGCGGCAAAGAAACTTAAAAGGCCAATTTCATCAAAACTTTTTATTTCTCAATTTATTTACTTCGTAACTCAGGGGTCTACATATGTCTCATGACGAAAAATTATAGCGCGATATGCAGCAAAAATTCAAAAATAGAGTTTTTTATGTGTCGTCGTCGAAAATCGTCAACGAATTTGCCAGCGAATTGCCCTGACGGTCCCGGCGCGTCACGAATTCCGCGCGTTTCCGACGGAGCCCCACCACCTTAGTATTACTATGAAGAAGAGAAATCAGAAGATCGCACATAGCTTCCGCTGATTGCAACGCAGCATTTCTCCGACAAGAAGCGTACAAGGCGGTAAATAAGAAAAACAGGGGAATAAACTGGAAGGTTTAACTCAGCTTTCACCTTTCCTGCTGTTGCTATCACTGACATTCGTAACGAACGACAGTAGAATAGTTGTGTTTGTTGGGTGTGAATCCTAAGATGTTCAGGACTGCAATAAAACTACATTTCTCTATGTACAGTCGGGTACAAAAGTCTCTGGACCACGCGTTGCTCAAACGAAGCCGATAGCTCTGCAATTATCCAACGGCTGGAGACCACACTTGCGGAGATGAAAGAACAAAATTTTGTTCTTTCCTCTCCACAAGTGTGGCATCCAGCCGACGGCTAATAGCAGAGTTTTAGGCTTCGTTTGAGGAACGCGTGGTTCATATGCTTGTGTCCCCTACTGTACACGCGCAATGGTTTTTGAAAGTTATTTCTGCAAGAAACGGTCTTAAGTAAATATACATGCTCAAGTTTTATTTCCATGACTACTGGTCGTCTTAAAAAAAAAAGAACTAACAACTTTATAGCCCAAAACAGGGCTTTGTAAGCATGTTGAAGTAAAAACTTTCGTACTTTCTCTTTAATTAGTTAACGCCCAGGGAAAGACTTCACGAGGGTGCTAATTATAATTAATCCACCAACTATACAAGCTAGCTTCAAATAAAACGCAGCTCTGAAATCAGAATAAAAAGCTACCTAACTGTGTCAAATTAGGTTACATTTCATGCACCAGTAACAAAAATTGTATTGATTACCGCGTCACCCCTTAAGAGTCTGCACCTCACTCGCATACGACTACGCAAAAGGTGCACACGACAGGAAGCAAAATGCATCTGGTTACAGGAAGGCAACAAATAGTTTCCGTCTCACATAAAACCGGCTCTGCGCGCCCACTTATCGCGCTCCCTTGAGGTACGCATGTGCCTTCTCAAGATGTGTAGCACTCGTGTATCGACCAACAGTTGCTCCTCTTTCGTGAACAGCGCGAAGGACGAGAAACCCCGCAAGCGCGGTGTTATCGCGGGTGACATTACGCGTTCCGCCAAGAGCCATACCAACCAATCTCAAGGCGATGGGGGCCTTGCTATTTTATTTATTTTTTTTTTTTGCGGATGGAATCAAAACCGAAGCGCCCATTCGATAAGATGCAGTGGACCTTGCTATCGCGAGCGCATGTAGCCAGCTAAGCTGTTGTGTCCGCGCCTCTGATAGCAACTACTCGCTACATACACAAAGGCCAACGAGGAGAAAGTTACTTGCAACACTGGCGGGCGTCCGCGCGCTGGAAAACAAATGTCCTGCTGATGTGAACACGCTATATCTCGAAGCACGTGCAGAAGGCTCGAGCGCCGAAACGCATCGGTCAGTCATTTTCGCCCGTGACCCGGACACGACACGCGCAGTTCCGTACATACGAGGTTCCTGACGGGTGCGCAAGGGACGAGCCCGAGCACATATAAGCGAGGTGTGCTCAAGCATCGCCATGAAAAAAAGCGAATGTCCGGACCCCGTAGAGTATCTGTTACGGGTCCAATTGGACTTATTTTTGGAAATGTGGCGGAGAGTTTGAAGGATGCTTCACTCCCGCCAGCGGTTGGCCCGGTATTGCACTACCTCCGGGATCGGCCTTGTCTTTAGCGCGTCTTTACTATCCTGTCTTTCTATCCCTGCCCCGCCGCGGTGGCTCAGTGGTTAGGGCGCTCGACTACTGATCCGGAGTTCCCGGGTTCGAACCCGACCGCGGCGGCTGCGTTTTTATGGGGGAAAAACGCTAAGGCGCCCGTGTGCTGTGCGATGTCAATGCACGTTAAAGATCCCCAGGTGGTCGAAATTATTCCGCAGCCCTCCACTACGGCGCCCCTTTCTTCCTTTCTTCTTTCACTCCCTCCTTTATCCCTTCCCTTACGGCGCGGTTCAGGTGTCCAACGATATATATGAGACAGATACTGTGCCATTTCCTCCCCCCCCCCTCAAAACCAATTATTATTATTATTTCTATCCCATCTACCAACTCTCCTTCTTTCTGCACGTGGCAGCGATTGTGGCTCGGCTTGAGCCAGTGAGCAGGCCTGTGCACTTTCCTTTTCTTTCTTCCTGGCAACAACAGACAGACATCGCCAGGCTAGTTCAGTGTCGGCACGATCTTATCCGGTGCCCTGTTCGTGCTCTCCTTGCGCGATCCAAAATCGCGTTTTTAATCCGTCCAAAAACGCGCTGTGTGCGCTCGTCCCTGCCGTCCAAACATTTCTCCAGTTCACGCTGACGTCGCTGGCCCGCTTTAGGCTCGGCAGCACTGCGTCCCCTTTCAGTGCGACGTGACAGGTCGACTCAACGATTGCCGATGAAAGGGAAAAAAAACTGAAGGCACGGCAAGCCCGGGCAGTAATTATGTCGGGCCCGCGCTATCATCGGCTGCTGAACGCATACGTGTTACTGTGACGGTATTCGTCAGAAGCCCATCCATCATACTTCGCGGAAAGAGCGCCCCGGCACCTGCAAGAACGAGATGGAAGGGCGGCTCTGGAGAACATCCCAGACAGGACCTCACCCGTGGAGTCTTGGAGGAGAGCGGAATAACGACTCATCCATCAATTAAATAAGTTAGCGCCCGACAGCTTGTTTACACGCGTCTCGGTTCCTGCTCAAAGGGCGAGCAGCACGCGATCGATGATACTGGCGTTCGTTCGGTGACACGGGCGCTTTGCCCGGCTGGGGTGAACCTGTGCTGAGCGAGGCGGGGCGCACGGCAGTGAGTGACCTTTCTGTCGCGCGAGGAGCAGTGACTTCTCCAGTATGACGTTAGAGGAATTTTTTTTTAATTTATGCGCAGATGTCTTTACGAGTCGATACGACTTTTGAGCAGCGGACGTCGTGCGCGGGAGCCGTGTGGCTGGGCTCTCTTCAGCCCTTCTGACGCGTGCCCACTGTTCAGTGGTGCCAGCCGTCGAGGAGAGGTGTGAGAGGCAAAAAGCCTTGAGTGTTCGCGGAAGAAAACAAAAAGGAAAGAAATACCGACAGAAGGAAAAGGTAAACGAAAAGAATTTGAATTTATAAACCCTCCACTACGGCATCTCTTTCTTCCTTTCTTCTTACACGACCGCCTTTATCCCTTCCCTTACGGCGCGGTTCAGGTGTCCAACGATATATGAGACAGATACTGCGCCATTTCCTTTCCCCAAAAAACCAATTATAACCATAATTTACGAATTCAGTCCGAATCTGCTGTCCCACTAGGGTGCAGACACACATCCACATCGCTAGTAGGCATCAGTAAGAGCAGCACACTGGCTTCTTCCTTCATCAAGGTACTTCTTGTGTGTGTGTGTATATATATATATATATATATATATATATATATATATATATATATATATATATATATATATATATATATATATATATATATATATATATATATATATATATATATATATATATCAAAAGTGATTTCTGGCAGCTGATTTGGTCAGATAATATAAAATCACCAAAAATTGAAGAAACATAACAGGATTTAATTCACGACGTTTCGGCTGGAGGACCAGCCTTTTTCGAGTGTATATATATATATATATATATATATATATATATATATATATATATATATATATATATATATATATATATATATATATATATATATACATATATATATATATATATAACGGGGCAGGTTGCCCAACCCCCGACGGGCATGTGAGCAGCCTGCCACAAAACCGGCGTCAGACAAACAGAAAGATGGACAGAAAAACACACAATGGCTGAATGCGGGGAAAGGCCACTATAAGTGCTAGCTCACTAAAAAAAAACAAGACGCATGGTGGGCCGATAATAGTGAGTTTTAGCGTACCGCGATCAATCTCTGCAACCCGCCAGTGGGTACGAGCTGATTGGTCCCGATGCGGCAGGCCTATGCGGAGCTGGCAGGGCCCTGAAGGCGATCTGCGCATGCGCAGCGGCGCCCCACGGAAGCGGATCACGGCAGCGGTTCGCGTTATGCTACCCGTCCGTTTACCGTGAATCACTGTGACCAACCACCAATGTGACTTTAAGGGACCGCACTGTGACCAAAACGTGTGATGAGATTATGGCGCAAATAAAAAGATCGTGCATCAAACTAAAAATTGATCACTGCAATATGAAAGAAACGCGGGTTTATAAGTTTAAATTTGCGTTGAAAATCGCATAAAAAGTCGTCTTGCGGCGAAAAACGCCATTACCACAGTAGTCCACCACGTGACCACATCTCAGCAAAATATCACTTATTTGTTTTACATGAACATTTTTTTTCTTTAAGGGGTGTTCGTCAGGTTTTATTGTAGTTTACACTCTCTCCATTGCGCCATTCGATCAAAAGCAACGCTCCCTACGCAGCGTCGGCCATGCGCTTTAAGCTTTTGTAACTAGATGGCGCCACACTGTTTTGAACTTCTTTGATGCAGCGGTAACCACGGTCTACTAATACTTTCGTCGACAAGGCGTGCCATAATAGCTTTGGATATGGAAACTGAAATGGACGCTACTCCATATACTAAAAACATCTTATGACTGTCTGGCGGCTGAGATTTGCCGACGTGCAATCGCCATCGCGCTCGCTGATCATGTTTTCCAGCATCGGACTTCATAAAAACAGGCGCATGCACTGATTTAAAAATTCTCGCAGAAATTTCCCACATCGTTTCCAATAAAACCGTTGCGGAATGCAGAGCCCCAGAGAGCAAGCTTTCCGTTAGGCCGAAAAAAAAATGGGTTCTTAAAGTTCAGTGTTCTGTCCCTTTAAAACTTGCTACAAGTGTCGAAAGGCCCGGGAGACAATGAAAGTGCACTCTCAAGGGAAGTGTGTTTTCAGGACCCCGTTGGCTTGCGAGGCAGGCTTCGAGAGGTGTGAACAACACAATGGGCAGCCCTCCGCTTTTATACAGTTTATCGTACTGTTGCGAGCGGCTGCGAAAGTTGCAACCTATGAGAGTGCCTTCAGCTCTCGACGGGACGAGAGCAATGAATTGGGTCACTTCCGCTGTACCCATGTAATATAGTGCACGCAGTACAGACGGGGTGGGGCGATCAGAACAAAGCTTTCCGCTTAAGTGCGTTATCGTGTCGTTGCGGAACCTACGGGCGTCAAATATCCCATCAAGCAGGTCCGATGTCATCATCACGGTCAACTAGACGGACTGAAAATCTTGGTTCCGCCTCGTTTGAAAAAACAAAAGCACCAGACCAAAAAGAAGAGAGAAAAAAGAAAGCGAACGGCGCGCACACAAAATTACGATGGCCGGTGGTGACATTGAGGGGGGGGGGGGGGGGGGGGGAGAAAAACTTGGCTTTAAACTGATACGTGCCAGTGCTAACCGGGATGCGAAAGACGCGAAGGTGTTACGGATCGATCGATGAAAGAAGTACTATCAGAAAAAAAATGTAGCTCGCAAGTACAGTACATTCACAGGTGTGCATTGCACGGATGTGCATGCAGTGCATGTACAGGAAACTGGGTTTGCCTCTGAACCGGGAATTGGGGTTCCCTAGCACCATTGGAAGTCCGAGGGATGAGGAGAAGAGTTCTTTCCTGCGAAAAATGTGGAATGCCCGCAATTCAAAAGGAGTCACTCACAGTGCATGACCAAGGAGCAGTCTCGGTCGGCTGCATATTTTTCATGACAAAGGCTCTAGTCTTCTCACAATGCCGCTCATTCTTTCACGCTCTTGAGTAGAGGCGCATATCCTAGGCGGTTCGAGAAAGCTTTTCGCCATACTCATACTTTGTTTAGCGTAAGAAACTTACCAGGTACCTGTGAAGGCTGGTTCGCATGCAAGCGACTGAGCGATTGAGCGGAGCGTCGCAGCCAAAATTTCCAACTTGTTTTAGCGTTCACATGCAAGCGAAACAGGCGTGACAAGTGCGGCGCCTGGTTTCACCGACGGGCTCACTGAAGGGTTCCTGGTGGAACGCTCGTCATTCGGCAACAGAAGTAGTTTACACTGACGTTTTAAAGCGCTTTCATGTTTTCCGAGCCAACGCGAGTTCATTACTCAAAGATTCTAACGTAGAAACACGTACATTTATTTATCAAATAATATGTGTACATATGCTCCAAGTCGCGATATCACGGGGATGAGTTTGTGAGAAGGACACGGAAATAGTAAGCCTCGTGTGTACCCGGGCGTGGATATTAATGCAGCAGCGAAGACTTCACACGAAAGCACCAGACGCAATCAAACCGCGAATCAGTAAAGAGAGCCATTGCTCAAACGCCTAAAAGGCGTGTGCATGAATTGCGGCGCAGCTGCGCGATGTTCACTTCGTCGCCGTATCCTTTACCGCGCCAGTTGCGCTGGCAATAGCGCGTAGTAATGAGCAAAAAGAAAAAAAAACAGGAATGACGAGAAAAAGGGAGGCGGGGGGGGGGGGCAGAGGAAGGCAATGGATGCTTCCAAGATGTTCTCTTCCGCTCACGTCATGAGCCAGTTCACGGCGCTGTGAGTTATGCCCCGGCGAGTAAAAATAAAGAGGCGAGCAAGTGTGTTGTACCCGCGAGCAAAATTTGCTCCGAAGAGCTGGTAGAAAAAAACATAGGAAGAGAAAAGCTAATGCTACACACGTGCTCACCCACGTCTGGCGTGGCGCCGGCGGGGCAAACGACCGCGCAGTCGGCTTGTGTGCTCTCGCCGCCGCCGCGGGTTCGGCGGACAGAATGCGCGTCAATAGGCGCGAACCTATGCGGCGCCGCGAGGAGCGCGCACGGGCTCCCCCCCCCCTGACACCCTCGCCCCCTCCGTGCCGCTTTCTCGACAGCGTGCTGCTTGGATGCGGCGCGCGACCCCAGCCAAAGTCCGTGTTGCGACTGGCAGTGCGCGAGCCGCTGCCGCCGTCAAGACGCTGCCAGCCGGCGTTGAAGTCGTTCGCCAGCCGGCTCCGACTAATTACTAGCGCCGTCAAGGGAAGCGCGAGGGCTGCTCGGATCCCGCGACCGGGAAGGCGCGGGGGGCTTTGCGGCCAGGTGAGTGTGCACACAAGCTGGGGGAGACAGAGAGGAAAGCAAAACGGAACAAAAGGCACTACTGCGCGAAGGAAGTGTTTACTCGGGAAATGCTCCAACTAGGCACGCACAGCCCCGAAGATAAGGAACGGGCGCAGCAACTCGACGTCGAAATTATCGTAACTTGAGGGACATTCCTCAGTTAAGCACCAGCAACGCCGATAATCCGGCTGCTAGCATCGGGACGTTCTCTCGCGTAATCAATGTACTTGGCGCATTGCGCTGTTATCCGGCGAGCGGAGCTTTCACTGCCACGCACCGAAGAGCGACAGGCGGTGTCCGTGGCTCTTCGGCCGTTCAGGTGTCAAGTCGTCTGATTGGCCATTTCGGCGCGTTTCTAAACCGGCTGATTGATGTTGGCTCTTAATGCGCGCGAGCGCGTATGTGTGCGCAAACTCTGGCGGAGTCCTTGACGCCAACCGAGTACCGTACAGAGATGTACTAAACGAAAACGCAAATGCGGGGAAGTGCGCCGAGTCTCCTCGCGGCCGTTTATTCTTTGCGAGACGAGGCCCACTTGGCGGCGGCGCCTGTGACCGTGAAGGCGCCCCGAGTGGACGGCGTTCCCCTCGTGGTCGCCTTCAACGGGGCGCCTCTCTTGAAGAGAACCCAGCGCCATGGCAGGAGCCTGGCCTTTTTTCTCTTCTGCACTCTTGCCTTTGACCCACTTAGCGGAACCGCGCTCCGAAAGGTTTGTTGACAGTGGACTGAACGCGGAATGAACTTCACCGCGCCGCCCGTGGGAGGGAGCAGAGTAGAGAACGCTATTTATTGGCTCGCGCTGCAGCGCCCGAGTAGAGGATACCTGTATCCCGGCTCCCCGCGGCACACGCACTGCTGTAAGGAGCGCGCCGCCAAAAGTGACGCGATTGAAAGAAAGAGGTACAGGAGTGATCATTGATGGGCTCGCTTATAAAATACAGCTAACACTAAAGCAGATTATTTCCAACCTTTGTGCCCACTATTTAAAGCGCGAAATTCAACTGTGCAGAGAGCGTCCAGCCGCTTCAGAGAAGAAAGTGAAAGACGACACTTTGATCGAACATACCGTGACCGGTGCATCCATGAAAATAATGCCAGTGACGGATAAGCCTAAGGACGCAGCGGGACATCTCTCTTCAGCGGCAATGATAAAAAAAAATTAACTAAATGAAAACAATATCGCGTAAACTCGAGAATACATTGCTTTAGTGAAATGGTGCTGCGGTTGCACGGAGTAGACAAAAATTGCTCAGTTCTCGCCGCGAACCTCTCTGTGGGCACTAAGCTTGGGACACAAGTTTGGTTTATGGCGTTTAATGTCGCAAAACAACTCAGGCTATGAGGGACGCCGTACTGGAGGGACCTGGATAATTTCCACCGCCTGGGGTTCTTTAACGTGCACTGGCATCGCACAGTACACGGGCCTCAAGCATTTCACCTCCATCGAAATGCGACCGCCGCGGCCGGGATCCAATCCGTCTTTAGGGTCAGCAGCCGAGCAACCACTGAGCCACTGCGGCCGCACACACGTTAATGTCTTGCGGCAGCAGATGGCTGATCAAACAGAAATGTTTGTTTTCCTTACCGACCCTGGCTGCAACAGGTACGCAATAAATGCACGGCCGTGGACCACAATGAGTCGATTATCGAACACAGCCAGTTCCGACCATCGGAGGCGCGCTGGAAAGTTCCCCCACGCGCAGTGAAACACACGCAGAGAGAGAGAGAGAGAGAGAGACGCCGACAAAGAGCCCCCGCCGCGGAGTGCCCGGCGCGAAGGCACAATGGAAAAGGCAGAGACGTCCTCCGAAGGCTGTTTGCTCGAAAGCCCCAATGGCCAAACCAGCGTCTCGGCGAAATGCTCCAGCTCGTTAATTGAAAGCTGCCCCGCGCGGGGGCTGCCTGCCGAAGGCACCGGCGGGCATTACGCGGCGTCGTCCTTCTGCGCACCTTGACATTTCCCCGAGCCACCAGGGCCGTCCTTGGCCGTAGGGTCCCGAAGGCCGCCGCGGATGGCATTTTAGGAGCTTTCAAAAACAGCTCTCCGCGGCCGCTCCGTGGAAGCGGCCCCTTCCGCGCGGCTACCACCGAAGGGCCGATGGTGGCACGCGGAAACCGCCAGAGGCCGCGATCCTTTTGCCGCCTCCCGAGGGGGGAGCACGCCACTGCAGGCCAGCTCGCGACGACTGTGGGTTTAACCAACACCCTCTAAATACTTTCTTCAGGCCTCTCCAGGCCCTCCTTTCCACACGCGCTACGTCACGCCAAGTGTCCGGTCAGGCTGCTCACCAAGCGCGGCTCCGCTCCGCTCGGTTGTCTCCCTCGATGTGCTCGCGCTTGCCCGGGCAAGCACAGACACGAACGCAGTCTTGCAGTGAGCGTCTAGCTGCTGCTTGAGTCTTTCAGCCTGGCGTTGGGTGCATTTCCGTTCGCTCCTCGCACGGCTGTGTCTGTTTCGTGTGGCCGTTTCTTGTGTGGCGTGCGTACCTGTGCTAGCGCACGAATGGGAAACTGATTGCCTGCCGTGTAGCGAGTGCAACTTCGTGAAACATGGGCCGGTGCTGTGTTCCCGGGTGCCGCGGGAACTACCAGAATGGTCCCAAAGTACGTGTTTATTGCTTCCCAAGAGACGAAGTACGAAGAAAAGCCTGGTTGCGAGCCATTCCACGGAAGGATTTCACACCTACAGAGCATTCGAGGGTAAGACTCTGAAATATTGCTTAATAGGCGCTGGTAATTATCTTAGTTGTGAGCTGTCGCTCCCGGAAAGGCATGCTGTCTTTGTAGGCAATGATATCACTTCTTACACTTATGTATGAATTGTCCAGGAAGCATTTAGTTCTGTGGATGTGCATAAGGCTTGTGTAAAAGCTGTGTAAATATGTAAAAGCTGTTCACTATTCAGACTCTTTTTACTTAGTGTTTTAGGCAATGGAGAGTCATGGCGAATGGCCTTGCTTCATTTTCTCGTGCAGGTGTGTGAACTGCACTTCCACGCAGGCGACTTCATTACGACGTTGTCACACCAAGATGAACTGACAGGGAAAATAATAGAGGTGAAGCGTGACAGGCTACAGTTGAAGATTGATGCTGCGCCTTCTGTTTTTCCAAACTGCCCAAAATACTTGTCCTCAACGCCTGGACGGAGTGAATCGCCAGAGACGAAAAAAGCAAGAAGGGAAAACGCTGCTTTGCAGGAGGCTATGAGGAAGTCACTTCAGTCTAATGAGCTTGAACAGAAAAGAAACAAAGTTTCATCTTACGAGGAGTTCAAATCTAAGTTGCCTGGAATCTGCAACACGAAATTCTGGACCGTTTCTGTCGATGAGCAGTGCGTTAGGTTCCTTCTCATCGAGAATGATCCTTCACCTAATGTGAAATGCGCCTTGGTAGTTCTCCCTGATCTGTCACTTTCTGTTTTCTTGAATGGAGTGAAGCTTCTGTCGCTTCCTTCAGGCAGGATTCTGCCAGCTCAAGTATGCGACACCTCCAGCCTGTCCTTGCTGCTAGAAGAACTCGAGATAGGCTTGCATAATATACCTGAGGTGACGAAAGAGTCGAAACATACTAAAGTATTGCAGTTTGTCGGTTCACTGCTTGCAGACCTCATTGAGGACAGTGATACGACGAAAGAACAGTCTTCTTTGCTGAAATTTCTGGTTGAGCAGATAGAGCTTCTCCTCGCGAAACAGCATGTGTATAGCGCAGAGCTGCTGGTATTCGCCAGTATTTTGAATTCAATTTCTCCTCACGCATATCACTTCACAAGAGCTGCATCAAGAATCATTCTGCCCCATCCTTCCACACTGCGCCGTGTTTGCTCAAATTACAAAGCTGACCCTCTTGTGGAGCAAAATCAACCGCACTGTCTCTCCTACATCCGAGAACGAGTCAAATCAATGAAAGACCACGAGAAGACAGTGACCCTGATGATCGATGAGATCCACATAAAACCATACTTCGACTACAAAGGGGGCACAATAGTAGGATCGTCGGTTCATTCAACGGAACCAGCAACAACAGCCCATGTGTTCATGGTACAATCACTCCTTTCTGCAAACAAGGACGTCATTCACATATTACCTGTGAGCAAACTGAGCGCAGAAATTTTGCACGAGCATGCTAAGAACATAATCATTAATGTTGAGAAAATGGGGCTCAAAATTATCGCTGTGATAACGGACAACAATGCTCTGAACCGCAAGATGATGTCGTTATTTGCTACAAGTCCTCAGGTGAGCATTGTCTATCCCCATCCAGCCGATAACGCTCGCCCTCTTTTCTACGTGGTCGATCCTGTGCATCTCTTGAAGTGCATTAGGAACAATTGGATTAACCAGAAAAACCCTGGAACATGCCTCTATTTCCCTGAAATGGACTTGAGTGGAGCAATGCCCGAAGGGCCTCCTCGTATGAAAGCTGCTTCTTTCGCAGCTGTGCGGCAGCTTTATTCTTCAGAGAAGACGTCGCTTGTGAAGGCTGCTTACAGACTGAACGCAAAAGCCGTGAATCCAACCTCAATGGAGCGGCAAAATGTAAAGCTCGCTCTCGACGTCATTAATCAGTTTGTTTCAAATGCCCTCAGGACACATGGTTCCGCGTTCAAGATTCCTCAAGCTGAGTCGACTGCTCTTTTCATTGACGTTATCCTCACATGGTGGCAAATAGTCAATGTTAAGACCCCTTGCAAAGGCCAGAGGCTAAGGGACAGCATGCAAGACCCTGTAAGGTCTGTTGATGACACACAGTTAGCTTTCCTGAGCGGCGTTGTGGACTGTTTGGACGCTTGGGCAAGAATAAACATCACCAGTGGCTCGCTGACGAAAGAGACTCACAGTGCTTTGCGACTGACATGCTATTCTCTGGTAGAACTCTCGCGCTACTGCTTAGAAGAACTTCACTTCAAGTACGTACTGCTGGGCAAATTTCAGACGGATGCGCTAGAAGACCGGTTCGGCCGTTACCGCCAGCTGGCAGGATCACAGTACCACATTTCCGTGCGTCAGCTCTACGAATGTGAGAAGAAGCTTCGTCTTCAAAAACTTTTGACATTTCCACGCGAGGAAACAGAGTTTGAAGACGTAAGTGAGGATCTTGTCCCATGCAACTTTTCTGTGGCTGTCAGCGACGACGATATTACACACGCCCACTCTGACATGGATGCTATTGTCTACATTGCAGGATACGCTGCTCATGCTGCTTTAAAGAAGCTTTCATGTTCTGCTTGCTTCAGCACATTGGTGATTGAAAATCGAGAGATCGAAGCGGAAAATACTGCCATGATAGCTAACCTGTCGAGAGGAGGGCTGAAGTTTCCCCAGCCATGCACAGTTCACATGGTACTGATGACTAAACTAGTTGCAGAGAAGTTGTCTTTTGGAGCAACCGCGGAAGATTTTCTCTCCTGTAGAAATCAACGTGGTGTCGTGATTTCACAGACGATTTCCCTCCTGGACGAACACGACATTGAGACATGTGAAAATGGCCACACTGCACAAACTCTCCTGCGCTTGGTAGTACGCGTTGCAACCAACGTTGTTCTAAACAACTTTTGCAAACTAAGAAATGATGCCATACAAGACAATGCGCAGCAGAAGGCCGCAGCCCGGAAAGCAGCAACGCTTAAAAAGAAGTAAGTTTTATTCCCAAGCAATAAAAATGCTTTGCGCACACTTCATTGCTGGTGTCTCGTCGTTTTTTATTGTAAGGGTCAGATTAGCTGTACAAATACTCAACAGCGCAACATTATTGTGAGTGTCATTATTGCTGTGTGTGAAAGCTTTAAGCAAAACACAATACAGAATAAAACTAACACAATGCGCAGTAGACGGTGTTTTTTTTTTCAATGTTCACGAACTTCTACTTTAACAACTAGATATACGCATGTGCGGTCTGTGCGGATGGATTTTACCGCACGGCAGACATCATGTACGTGATAGAACCTAATAATTAGATGATTAATTGAAATTAACTAATCAATTTTTTATTATAATGACCAATAATGCGAAATTGGCGGCCGTATGCTAAATTGTTTATTATAAAAAACTGTATTAGCAGCTCGAACTTTCTTGACAATAAGGTGTTCTGCAATAAAAAAAATATATAAAGCAGATAAAATGATAGCCTAAGGCGCGCACAAACTAGCGAATTTCTTTTCTGCAGCAACGACAAAAATGAAAATGAAGGAATCACTTATAAGGCAGCTACGTACGGCAGTACCCGAATAGTGCAGACGGGCGCGGCGCGCTGAAATCGCGGAGCGCGGGGCCTGCACGGTCCCTTGGCGTGACGTCACGCGGCCGGTGGAGAGGCCTTAGCATTGAGAGGGTGTTGGTTTAACCCGTCCACAATGAGCGGCGTCGAGTGATTTACTGCCGAGACGGAATACCACTCGGGCTCAACTTTCGCGCTTTCCGTCGAAACAACAGCGCGACGGCGGGGGCGCTGACAAAGGCCAGCCGCCGCGCCAGGTGGAGCGCCTTCGGCGCACCTTGAACCCCGGCCAACGACAGGGCGAATCAAGGGACGGCAAGGGGGCTCTCCCGCGCGCGGAAGGCGCGCACGGTGCGACAGGCAACGGCCGGTGGCATACCTGGACTGGCTCGGCTCGAAACGCGCTTCTCGACGCGCGAGTGCGCTTGGCGTATGTGGCGAGTGGGTTCGGTGCGATCTTCTACCGGCATCGCATCGCGCACCCAAACATCATACCGCCGAGTCGTGCTCACAGAACAGGAAACTGATGACTAGTCGTGCACGCATATCTGGGCGCCATGCTACGCCGCACTATACACCGAACTGCACGAAACGGAGAAGTACCCGTTGTCACCAGAAGAGAGAAAAAAAAAGAAAAAAAAAGAGCAAGCTAACTGGCTGCACAACACACAGGCAAGCACGTGCGGGACACTGAAGACGCGCAGCGAGGGACTTCCAACGACCTGTTTGCTGAAGCGAGGATTTCAGCTCTCTTATTCGTTCGGGCGTAAGTTGCGCGCGGTTTCTTTCCTAGCACTAGCTGCACTAAAAGACGACGGGTAATGCCAGTTGCCCAACGCGAAGTAACACTTCTCAGAGCCCATTCTCAACCCGTCGGATGTTAGCTCTCTAAAGAGCGCTGCTCCGAGTTGAAAATCTCGCAGAGGCGCCTTTCCCAATTTGATGAGAGCCTTATCAACGCCTTTCACGGTACTCTGTTCTCGCAGAGATAGGCGCTTGAGATAAACGCCACAGGCTGAAGACGGCAAAAACATCGCGAGTGCAGGCCAAGACCACACCTCTGCAGGTGGAAAAGTTGCTTACAGCAATCGGGAAGCGGCGCTCAGTACATTTAGATCGTCCGAGAGTACAAAGTATACATTATAGATGCACAGTTGAAGTGTATTCTTGATACAGTAGTCGATGCAGTGTATTCAAATTCTCCCCATAAAACTACGCACAAAAGCGATCACGGACAGGGTTTTTGGCTCCCCTTTCGCAATTAGAATTGCATGGACTGTCACAAGCGACAACATTGTTGTTCGCGGTTGTCGCTTAAAGTGCATGAGAATGGCAACAAAGCGCCGCAAAACAAACGATACAAACACAGCAACGATCTCAAGCGGCACAGAAATGCTATAAAAAAGTGAGAGGCGTGCATAAACAGTTAAGGACAGTCGTAACGGCTGGCTATGTAGTTAACCATATACGAGCCTTGCCTATCGCCTATCTCACTCGGACAGGCATAACATTAGATTCTCCCCTCCCTGCCCGTCTCTAAGCTAACATTCACATGTCCATTCCGATTCTCCATCTACATTCGTAAATGTTTCTTTCAGTCGCATTTCCTCCACGGCCTGCGGGATAGAGGTTCAATGTGCGCACTGTCGTTCCAACCGCCAGGGCCAGTCAAGAGAGCGTGGCCAGACTCGAGCACAACACCTGGCAGTTCAAACAGAAAGTGCGTGCGCACGAGTTCACGGCATTGCGGGTTCTTATTTCGTTCAATGTGGACACGATTCGATGCGACCACCACAGGCTCCGACTCCAGTAAGCTCTGTCTTGATATTAATTAGTTCGAGTCTGCATTTGCGCGCTTCAATTA
This sequence comes from Amblyomma americanum, assembly GCF_052857255.1. Taxonomy (NCBI): domain Eukaryota; kingdom Metazoa; phylum Arthropoda; class Arachnida; order Ixodida; family Ixodidae; genus Amblyomma; species Amblyomma americanum. The sequence goes on from NC_135497.1 coordinate 107,983,338, forward strand.
AAATTGAGCAAAAGCAAACGTATCTGGGAACAATTCGACAGTCGAGCAGAGCTCACGTGGTCGGCCGCTCCAGGTGACCCACACAGTTTCGCCGACGCATTGCCAGGACGGCGGCCTGCTTAGAAAAGTCGAGACTTGGGCACACGTGAAGATGGTTTGCACTGCTACAGCAAACTGCACTGGGATGCGTAACAGGTTTTGGGTAGTCGCCAGTGTGTCAAGAACGTTTTTGTTGGTGTGATGTACGCACATAGTTTCCACTACAAACTGATCATCATAGCAGTGACTTGCTACCCAAGAATACATGTCGACGTCTAATCCCTTGAAAGTCGTCGTCATCGACTTTACATTTAAGACACTCCTTAAACGAAACGACAAGTGCTGCGAGTAAGACAAACACAGAGGGAGCGAGAGACACACTAGGGTGAAACTTCAACAGACCTGCTGCTTAGAGCAAAACAATGTACATCTATACGCTTATGTCTAGACTAAAACGACCCGAAAAACCCGATCACTCATGCCTCTCTTTGATATGTGCTACAGTATAGCTTCACGCGTGCGCGTAGGTATAATACGAGCACGTAGGATTAGGCGACTCATACATAGCAAGATACAGCTTCCCAAGCGCTGCCTCTGGAATGAGAGCGAGGGTACGGTAATTATAGCGGACATGCTGCCGGACTGCAGTAATAGGCATCGCGAACGAAAGCGGGCTCGAAGTAAAACAATCGGAGAAGAACACGATAGGAAAAGAAAAGTAGGTAGCAAAGGCGAGGTGAATGGGCCTGCTCAAAAACATTTTCCAATTGCTAATGAGGTAATAACAGCTGTTTTTCCGTAGTGACAGCGATTCCGTGATGTAGGGGTAAGGACGTGGTCGTGACAATCAAGCCTTAGCGAACACTCACCGCTCTTTCTGCTGCTTTTTCTCTCACACTATTTGCTTGGACTCGGTTATGCTAATCTTGAACAGCTTTCAAGGACTCGGCGCAGGCAACAGCCGACACAAACAAAGCCGACATGCGGGCGGCAAAGCGCTCCGACAGCGGTCGGGGAAATCCCGACTCCTTTCCGGGTCCGCCAAAGCCTGGTCCCCAAAGTGTGTGGCCCCGTTGCGGGACCAATTACGGCTCCTTTTGCGTTAGCCCGCGGCGGCGGGCTCACCACGCAGAGAAGGCGACCACAGGCGACGCTATTCGCCGAGGCCCTGAACTTCGGGAACTTCGCGAACAAACCGTGGGCGGGCGGAGAACGTGGTGGTCGGCAGCAACTGGCCAGGAGGCGAGCGGGCCCGGTCGGTGTACCACGCGTTGCACAGTGGCGCCGCTTGCAAAGACTGGACAAGGAAGATCGTGAGAACTGCGCGCGCACTTTCGTCGCGCGTGTGTCGTTCGAAGCTCTTTTCCTTGTCCATTCTTTACTGCGAAGGACGCCTCGCAGGAGCAGGCAGCTGTACTCTCAGTGAAGCGGTTAAAGGCCCCTCCGCTACAGCAGTGCCGCCTATGTGGGCCACCGCAGCGCACGCGAGAGACGTTGCATTTGGGGCCCGAAAGGACGCAACGCAGGTAACAGGAACGAAGACAAACCGTACTCTAAAACGGATACCTCCCGATTGTATTGCATGCCACCCTCATAGCTTATATGCGACATCCACTTAACCCCAGAGTTGTTCATGACGTCCTTGGCTGTGCGAAGCATTTGCATGGTTCCTCGTCGGGACTGAAAAAAACCCCCCTCCCTCCCCCCACAACTAACAAAAGTAAGGAGGAGACGGGCAGGGCCTCTGATCGTCCATCCTCTGCTGGTTTGTCAGTTATGTTTGCGTGCGGCGGTTTTCGGAAGGGCCATGCACACTTCATGTGCTCACTTGGTTCGTCGAAGCACACATTTTTTTCGTCTAGGTGGAGCTTCGAGATATTTATGTTTTTGTGTGTGTGTGTTTGGCTACAATTGTGAATGAGTTAACTGCTGGCGGTGGCAACGGTTCAAGGCCAAGCTTCGAAAGCTTCAAGGCGAACGCCTGACAGACTTCAGCGGAATGTCCACTGCAATGTTTAATGCATAGCGCGCAAGGTGTGGCAGCCTGTTCACTGCGATCAACTCATTAGCACGCCCTAGAAGCAACGCAAGAGTGGAGCCCCACAAAAGCAGCAGCAGTAGCACAAGCTGAAGCACCAACGCGAGCAGTGTAGGCAATATAAATAGCGAGAAGTGTGGGCAATATAAATAGCGCTTACCATGACAAGACTGACGAGCAGCGTTAAAGTGATCGGTACCACGAACCTGGAAAAGAAGGAAGAGGGGAACATCAGCAAGGCGATCGACAACCAGCCACACAGCACGGATAATAACGTCAAAAGGGGCGCCGTACCGAGCGATACGCGAGCAAAAGGGACGCCAGGCCCACATTGCAGGGAGGTGCAATTTGCAGGGAGGTGCAAGAACACGCCGTGAATACGAAACACGCCGATTGCGACCCGTAAACGTTCATTTCTCATTTGCTTACCCGTGACAAATTGCACACAACCGCATAGCCAGCCTGGCTTGTTCCATTTTCGCCTTGTCAATACCGCGTCACACTTAATAGAAACAAGGAAAGCAAACAGGGGAAAAAGGTGGAGGGGGGGGGGGGGGGCGAATAATCAGTTGTATTCAATGCCAGGCCTGGCCAAAGCAGCACTTAGCGCGCCAGGGAACGGCGTGGGCAGGCTGCTTTCGGTTAGACGGAACGGTGCTGACCGCCCAGCGCCCGACTAAGTCCAAAACAAACACACTACAGCCGTGAGCAGCGAATGTTGAAGAAAAAATATTTCTTTTAAAATGCAGAGGGTAACTTAGGCTTCCCGTTTATTGGAGGTAGTGTGAGAAGCGAAATAAGGGGTAAGCTGGAAATCCGAAGCACGCAATAAAAGCGCTTCGCTCAGAGCTCTATAGGAGCGGCGCGCGCCGCACTCGTACGCAGGTTACAAGTGCGGCTGCTCTTCTCCGAAACCGCGTGGAAAAATCATAAAGAACTCGAGAGCAATAAGAAATGACAGTTTTGTCGCAAGACTGTACACGGCCCCAGAGTGCGTTCGCTTCTTGCTCAATATATACACACGTGCAGGTGAAAACAAAACGAAACGAAAAAAGCAAAAACTGCGTCGCTGAGAGAAAAAAAAAATGTAGGCGGCCGAAGGTGTGTCCCGAAACTACTCCTCCAACTCTGCCAATCTAAACACGCGGCGAAACGGCGCATAGGAAAAAGAAATGCGAATGCGAGAGTGAATGGCGCGCGAAACATAATTCCCTCCGACATGAGCCAGCGAAATTTGTTTGCGTAAAAAGAAAGCGCGACGAGACTCGTGCTATTCACGCTGCCGGAATCGCTGATGGAGGCGGAATATTTGCCCAGGCCTCAGCACCCCCCTCAACGCGTTCTTTGAAGCGCGCACGTACATACCACGGAAGAACGGCGCTCGTAGCCAAGGGGAAGAGCGACGCGTGATTTAAATGCGAATGTTGCACGTCGCTGGTGCTTTCGAGCCGTCGTCGTGTTTGGACGCAGCGCGTGCTCGCGACAGAGGCTTTGTACGCAGATCGGCGATTACCAATAGCCAGACGGGGACAATTACGCATAAAACATGCGGCACGCAGCTCTCCCGCAGCTTCGCCGCATCTTTGCACAAGTTGCATGCACTACAGGAGTAGCGAATCACGGATTCCTGGCTCGCGAGTAGTAACGCAACGCGCGCAAAACAAGGCGTACTGGCTGAACGCAAGAAAGAAAAAAATGTGAGAGAGGCTGAAATTGATAACCCGTCGCTTTAATGGCAGCGCTGTTTGAAACTACAAACGATATACCTCATTTTCGTGTCTTGCTGACAAACTGTCGGCTCTCGGTTTAGGAAGCCTCAAGAAGCTAGATATATCGTATACCGGAGCTGGAAACCGGGACTGCCCGGTGCCCACTATTTTAATTAACGTAATCAGAGCAAGTACAACGACCAATGCCAATCTGAAACGCGAGAAAGCGGGGAAAACATGCGCAGCTGATTTTCAGCTCGAATTTTTTTACGCAACGCGTCATTTGTAAAATGATGAGATATTGCATCGGAAACAATGAATGTAGCGGGGTTTGTTTTCTCGCTTTATTGGGGCGCGAAATTCAGTGATGCCCAAGAAGAGTCGGAAGTGCGGTTCCCTTTTCCTGACCTGCTCAGGAGAGTTAAATAGGATACACAACACGGCTTCCGAAAGCTTCATTTCACAGCAACCGTGACAATATCTGGATTGCGACGTTCTGACCAAGACAGTGACTGTGCAGTGTAACCGAATCATGGCAGCGCACTCATACATCAGCCTGCGTGAGGCGTTTATGCGGTGCAGTTTAACCCTGAGAATATCGCTGAAAGGCCTCACGCATCCTCTTCGCTCCTTCTGTAGTGTTCGGCTGATGCAGCCAAGCCCAGCTGTTATTATCACCACGACCGCGTTTGCGTTGCCGGAACACGCGTTAACCTCAAGAACTGTCTCGTGAGTAGAACGAATCATCCAGTCCTGATAAACGGCAAGCGCCCACAGTGCACGAAACGGGAACTGCAGTGGAATAGCTGCCTACTGCATGGCCACATTAGAGGAGGGACTGTCCTCAAACTCGACTACTTTTATGGTCGAGCGCAAGCATTCTCAGTTTTTCTTTACACCTCTTTAACAGTTTACGGGTAAAATAACTGCGAACTACTTCTTGCGAAACGCGTGTCAGCAGTTCGACTCCTTACATTCACATCGCGAAGCCGCCAGCGCAGACCAACCGGTCGCACCCCCGCCTACACCGCTTTGAGCCGCAATTTAAGAGCTTTCCGCGCATTGCTCAAGGCACCGGACACGGCTACAGATAAAACACTGACGAAACACGGAGCCGCTATCCACGGCGCTCGCCACTTTTTCGGCAGAAGTTGCTGTCGACGACAGTGGGGCGAATGACGCGAAGAAAAATCGGCTCAGTGAGCGAAAAGCGGGCCCGCGAAAGGCGGAACAGTGTTCCCGCAGAGGGGCATCCGCCATTGCACAACGTGAGCACGCGAAGGGAACACGAAGCCATCGCCGCGCAGTGCCACCGTGGCTCCCAGGGCGGGTTGACTCTTCCATCACACGCCTCGCCGAAACCGTCAGCAGCGAAGCGGCGTAGATCCAATTTAGGGCTGAAGGATCGATGGGCGCGACTAATTCTGCGCTTAGCGGGGCGTAATTGCGTCTGCCCCTGTCCGCAAACAATCGCGTCGGCCAGCTTAGCGCGCTATTTATAACCCCCGTCGCTCGCCCACTTTCTTCCGGAATGTTGTCACTGCTGCGCGAGTGGCCCGGCCGGGGCAATCACCGCGGTCGTCCGAGCGCGTTTCCTAATGGCGCCGCGCGTCTCTTATTGTCCGCCGGAATTGGCGGATCTCGCCAACCAGGCACGCCAGCAGGTTTTCCCCGCCAAGCAGCGGCTCATTCTTCAAGCTGAGATTGGAATGCTAAGGAATGTCCGCGATAAGGCGATCGACTTTCGTCCCGCGACGCCAGCGCTAGAGGTGGGAGCTGCTTTGCGCCAGATAGGCTCGCGCAGGCAAGGATAAGCGCTATAGCTGGCCGGAGGGAGGGGGGGGAGGGGGTGGACCGAATTGCTGCTGTTTGCCTCGGGGACCGTTCTCTCGGCACCGGAAGCCCCGAGGGGTCCCCGGGAAGATGACCGGGGCGGCTCACCCGTCTGGCCAGCTCGGTTCGTCGCCACCGAGCGTTTCACGAACGGGCGCAACGCGCGACAAGGCCGATGCACGCGGCAACCTTTAAAGTCGCGAGTAGAAAAGTTTAACACCAGTGACGCGCCACCGGAGCGGCAGATATCAGCAAAAGTGCCAGGTGTATTCGCAAATGGCAACGCCGCGCCAGCAGCGCGGTGCGATTTTCGCCGCTCCGGTGACGTCGTTGTGCTAATCTTTTTTACTCGCGACTGTATACGGCACATCCGAGCAGGCTTGCACGAGAGCGGGCCCAAAGGAAGCAAAGGTGACTGTGCATATATGCAAGGCGTTTCACGTAGTAAAATAGTGAGGTAAATTTCGCGAAGTAAGGCCCTAAGCTGCAAGTAGGGTATGAAAGATGGCGTAGTGGGTGGCTCCGATTAATTTTTTACCCCCCGGCGTTCTTCAAAGTGCACTGACATCGCATGGGCATCTTTTGGATTTCGGGCCCCATCGAAATGGGGCCACCGCTTCCAGAATTCAACCTCACGACATCGCGCTCAGCAGCAGACCGCCTCAGCCACATGTGCCACCGCGGTGGGTGTATTTGCAAAAATAAAAATGAAGTCGCATTGCTGCCGATCGCGTGACGCACTGGCAGGTATTTTTTTTTTGTCATGAACTTAATAATTGGTGATTATTTCAGGCTATGCGGGGTCAGGTTTAGAAGACGCATATGTAAAGTTACTCGGAAATATCTACAGCGGCTGCATGCACAGCGACCACAGTCTTATTCCTCGGGGAAAGTAATAAAACACCGATCAGGAAGGGTGTCAGGCAGGAAGATACGATCTCTCCAGTACAATTCTCCGCGTGTTTACAGAAGCTATTCAGAGACTTGAATTGGGAAGAGCTGGGGATAAAAGTTGATGCAGAACACTTTAGCAACCTCTGATTTTCTGATGACAACGCCTTGCTAAGTCACTCAGGGCCCGAAATGCAAAGCATGATCGGCTAAGCAAAACGGGGGTCCTAAAAATCAGTACGGAGAAATCTTAAGTAATGTTCAACAGTCCTGGAAGTGAACAACCGTTCACGACAGGCAGCAAGGCGTTGGAAGAGGTCAGGGAATTCGTTTACTTAGAGCAGGTAGTGTCCGCAGATCTGTACCACAAAAGTGAAATAACTAGGAGAACATGAATGAGGTGGAGTGAATTTAGCAGGCACTCTCAGATCATGCAAGGCAGTTTAGCGATATCGTTCGAGAGAAAAGTTTATGGTTTTATGGGGTTTAACGTCCCAAAGCGACTCAGGCTATGAGGGACGCCGTAGTGGAGGGCTCCGGAAATTTCGACCACCTGGGGTTCTTTAACGAGCACTGACATCGCACAGCACACGGGCCTCTAGAATTTCGCCTCCATCGGAATTCGACCGCCGCGGCCGGGATCGAACCCGCGTCTTTCGGGCCAGCAGCCGAGCGCCATAACCACTCAGCTACCGCGGCGGCCTTCGAGAGAAAAGTGTACAACAGCTGTATCCTAGCGGTGCTCACCTATGGGGCATAAACGCGGAGGCTAACGAAAAGGGTTGAACTGAAATTTAGGACAGCGTAGCGATCTTTGTAAAGGAAAATGATAGGTTAAACTTAAGAGGCAGGAAGAGAGCAGGCGACAAAGCCGAGCTAACGATATCCTTGTCGAAATCAGGAAGCATAATAGGGCAAGGGCAAGGACATGCAATGCGAAGGCACGGTAAGCGATTGTTCTTTATAAGGTAACAGAGTGGGTTCCAAGAGAAGGCAAGCGTAGCAGGGGGCGTTACAAAGTCAGGTGAGCGAATGAGACCGGAAAATTCGCGGGAATAAGGTGGCCGCAGCTGACGTAGGACAGGATTATTAAAAAAAGTCAGTAAGTGAGGCATTTGTCCTATAGCGGACGTTACTAGGCTGCTGTTAT